>NC_045732.1:18072418-18118231 GCF_009834535.1 Camelus ferus
GCGGGGCGGGGCGGCAGGGGCGGGCTGTCGCTCAGGACCGGGCGGATGCACACGATGGGGCAGTGATCGGGGCCCGCAAGTGCGGCTGGTGCTGAGGGCGGGCCTGGGCCGCGGGGCCCGCGCTCCCGGGCGGGGAGCGGCTGCGTTGCCTGGCTGTGCCCAGGTAGCTGCTCAGGTAGCTGCTCAGGTAGCTGCCCATGATCGCGGGGCGGCGGCGGCGGCGGCGGGGCCTTCGAGGGGCTTCGGCTTCCCGCACGTCCTCGGAGTCGGAGTCGTAGACGCGAAGCGCACAGGGCGAGGGCGACGGTTGGCTTTGGCTGTAAGCCCCGCGCACAGGGCGTCGGCTCCTCGAGGCCGTCCGGGCACGGGGTCCTGCGCGCGCAGATGCAGCGCCCGCGGACATCCGGGTCTCGCGGGCGCCCGTGCTGCCTGAGGCGGTGAACCTCCTGCTTCCCACTTCCGCCCCGCGCTTGGTCTGGGCCCAGGGGCCTAGGAGTGCCTTGACTTTGCATGTGACGTGAAAGGGAGAAAATAGAATACTCTCTACCAGGTCTGAAAATTACAGAAAATTCACAGATGGGCCCTCTCTTTCATGATTGTAAAAATGAGCATAATGCACTTGAATGCTCCTTTAAGGAAAGAGCAAATTTACTTGTATTGGTAAAGGGGATGTGTGTTTTATTCTTCTAGAATGATTGCTAACGTCACTTACTGCAATTTTGCTCTTAAGGACATGGTGAAAGGCAGTCAGGATTTATGTTTTAGCCCCGACAACGTTCTTTCAATGTGGACTCTCCTAAAATTTCAGTCTTCATCCATTCACAGCTAGTGTTCTCTGTTGTATACTACTGCCATTTGTCTTCTTTCAGTTCTACTGGTAATACTGGAGTAGAGTGAGGCGCATTTTCCACTAATAGTTCAAAACATTTGACTTCAAAAACAAAATGTCCAAGGGCTATTTGGTAATTGATTATAGTGCTTAGGTTTGGAGTTCTGTTCACAGTGGTATGAATCAATCTCTCGTGAAAATCTCCCTCAGAAGCACATCCAGAAGACTCCTACTGAGCCAGCTGCAATGCTGGGATAAGCGACAGACAGAAAGTAGAATCCTGCAGCAAATCCAACAGTGGCCAACAGATTCAATCCACACCTGAGAGTTGGATGTCTGAATGGTGAGGACACTAAATAGAGTTTAATGAGGAAGCACCAGAGGGTTTCTGAGGTTAGAGAGAGGCTAAATATTTTGGGACACTAAGGTGTGGTCAGCCTAGGCAGCATGGGGTAATGAGGTCCCTAACACTCTCTACTCAGTGATGAATTCCTTTTTTGTGGGGAAGGGGGGATGGACTGATTTCTTATTTAAGAATGATTCCCAGGTAAATGATTTTGAAAAGAGAGAAATTTTCTCATGGTATAACTTTCTTTTAAAGACATTTTTTCATAACAGAAATGACTCTTCATACATGTCTAATATACCTCTTAAGGTGGTAATGGCATCAGACTGGATGTTTTAAATGCTACTGGGTGTGGATTCTTCTAATGCATTTTTCTTTCCAATGTCTGCAGAATCTCCCACATCCTATCTGCAATATAACCCAATGGGTTTCATTCTGGTTTGTGGTTAAAAACCTCCAACAATCCAG
Source organism: Camelus ferus (assembly GCF_009834535.1). Classification (NCBI taxonomy): domain Eukaryota; kingdom Metazoa; phylum Chordata; class Mammalia; order Artiodactyla; family Camelidae; genus Camelus; species Camelus ferus. The sequence goes on from NC_045732.1 coordinate 18,074,062, forward strand.
TCTTCTGCTGATAAGCTGCAGGCAGGTATAAGTCAGTCACCCCTATGCCTTTACTGGTAAATCAACTTGTTGATTAATTAGAAGCCATTTTCATTGACTTTGAAGACATCTGTTTTTTCTCACCCAGCAAAAGGTAAGGGATTTCACTGGTTAGTTGATATTGGAGATTAGCATGTATCAGTGGTGCTCAACCAGGGGTGAGTTTGCAATGGACATTAGAGAATGTCTGGAGACATTTTTGATTGTCAGTACTTGGGGCTACTACTGGCATCCAGTGGGTGGTGGCCAAGGATGGTGCTAAACATCCTATAATGCACGAGATAGCCTTCCAAGATGTAACTATTGGTATATTTATTGGGACCACATAAAATGTATGGAGAACAAACAATCCATGGTGAATAATAAGGGGAATGGACATTAAAGGTGTCTTTATGTTGTCTTCCTATTCAATAACACGGCATGAATTTTATTAGTTCGTGTTTTTTGTGTCCCTTAGGAATGTTTTAGCTTTTCTTGTTGACATTTTATGTTAAGTTCATTGCAAAGTGTTTTAGTTTTTTAGTTTCCATTGTAAGTAGGGTTCTTTCTTCCATTATATCTTCTAATTAAATGTGATTTTTATGTTGAAGGAATTGATTTCTATAAATTAATATGGTACTCCACTAATTATTTTTCTAATTTCTTATCTTTTTTGGTTTAACTTTATTGGCTACTATGAGAATTTAATTCAATTTAATATTTAATATGCTAATAATAGTGGACTTAGTAGATATCCTCTCCACACTAGGCATACTATTTACTTTTGAGCTGAGATTAATCTACTTTATCAAGTTAGAGAATTCTTTCATTTCTGTTTTATTTTTAAATGTTTAAAAAATAGATGGTGAATTTTGTCAAATGTGTTTTAGGAATATATGAAGATGAAAATGTGAGTTTTCCCTTTAGATTTGCTAATGGGATAAAGTACATTAATCATATGATATCATTCCTGATATTGAATCATCCTTGCATTATTAGAAAAAAATCCTACTTAGACAAAGTATATATTTCTTCTGATATACTGCTGGATTTTCTGTTTCTAATATTTTATTTTTCTTCCTTTTCTTCTAAATATTCTTGAGAGATATTAGCCTATTGTTTACTTCTGAGGGGGCAGGTCCAATCTTTGGTGGATTTTGGTCTCACTGTTGTCTTCATAAAAAAGAATTTGGAAACTTTTATTCTAGTGAAAAAATTTTAAGCAATAAAAACCCAATACATACAAGTGAAAGCAGTTATTATTATAGTTTAGTTAGTTTATGAATTAAACAGGATTTTCTCTATTAATGTGTTAACCACCAGTTAATCTTAGTTTCTAAAGGAAAAATAAATATGAAGTAAAAATTCCTGACTTAGAATACAATTTCTGAATAGATATTGTTGGGTTATGTCTTTAGCCTGAGGTTTCATAGTAAAATTCCCTTAAGGAAATTATAGGGTTTTGAACACATTCATTTCCAGCCTGCATTTTTCCATTTAAAGAGTCTTAATTTTTATGGTGATTCTACACAATGCATATACAGTAAAATATATGTTATCATCAAGAATGAAAGTAAAAAGCTTATGTTCTTCTACTCGTCTCTGTGGTTAATCTGAAGTATCTCCAAATCCATGTTCAAACTGAGACAAGATGTTAGCACATTTTAATAAAAATGTATAAGCATTACAAGATGTTAAAAACTGATGCCAAAGTTTGAGCCCAGTCTTGTTTCTTTCTTTTCTTTCTTTCTCCCTTTCTTTTTCTTTCTTTCTCTCTCTCTTTCTTTCATTTTTTGAGCCCAGTCTTGTTTCAAAGGGGCAGACCAGAATTTCCTTACATAAAAATGTGGGAAGAATGTACCCGTTCATGATCAACCTCTACAGGTTGCTGCTTAATCATTTTGACAGACTCAGGGAGTGGCAGGGTAGTCAGGCACCCTGAATAGGTCCAGTAATCCGGGCAGGCAGGCATCAGGCAGATGGAAGCAAACAACTCAAATTCCACAAGGGCATCTTGGCCAAGAGAAGGGTCCATCAAGCTATCCTTTAGTGGTGAAATCCACTCAGGAACTGGATGATGTGGTGATGATTCTAGGGGAGTCTGAGGAACTAACAGTGGTCCAGAGGAGCCACAGGTACCTCTGGGCACCTTAGGACAGAATCATGCTCATATTTTGCTCCTATAATTAACTGCATATCTCTCTTTTAAAAATTGAAATATAATTGACTTTTGAAAAAAATTGAGATGTAATTGACAACTTGTATTTTTTATATTCCTCAGTGGGAACATAGCAAAAACCATTTTCTCCCTCCATTCTAGTGAGTTTACAGCAGGTGGTCTCCTCTGAACTCTTTGGGAGGCATTAGGCAGCAGCTGATGCATAAACAAGGAGGATTTTCTTTTTCAAGAGAGACTAATAGAATTTTCCTTTCTAAAGTGCAGTGCAAATTTGTTTTTTTAACTGAAGTACAGTCAGTTACAATGTGTCAGTTTCTGGTGTACAGCACAATGTCCCAGTCATGAATATACATACGTATATTCATTTTCATATTCTTTTTCATTAAAGGATATTACAAGATATTGAACATAGTTCCCTGTGCTATACAGAAGAAAAATTTTAAAGCTATTTTTATATGTAGTAGTTCACATTTGCAAATCTCAAATTCCCAAATTTATCCCTTCCCAGCCCATTTTCCCCAGTAACCATAAGATTGTTTACTATGTCTGCGAGTCTGTTTTCTGTTTTATAGATGAATTCATTAGTGTCCTTTTTTTTTCTCTTTTTTTAGATTCCACATATGAGTGATATCATATGATATTTTTCTCTTTCTGGCTTACTTCACTTAGAATGACAGTCTCTAGTTCCATCCATCTTGCTGCAAATGGCATTCTTTTATTCTTTTTATGGCCGAGTAGTATTCCATTGTATAAATATACCACAACTTCTTTATCCAGTCATCTGTCATTGGACATTTAGGTTGCTTCCCTGTCCTGGCTAATGTATAAAAGTGCAGTGCAAATTAATCATGGGGGCTGGACAGAGGTATCCAACTTGAAGTTTGTGGGTAATTGTTCTTTAAAGCTGAACAAGCCATGTTTGTGTCCAACTTTTCTTTGCTCCCTGCCCATGAGAGGGTGGCTAGATTCCAGAAGGTTGCCCTAAGTGTTTCCACAAGGACTGGGAAGGAGCAGGGGTCAGGAGCAGAGGAGGGGATTCGTTTTGTCCCTGAGTCCCCGCATGCTCAGTGGCATGGCAACCAAACCAGAGTGGTCTGTGCCTAATGAAATCACTTCTGTCCCCTGCAAGGTATCCCAGGGCCAGGGGCTCTCTCAACACAAGTGTCATAAATGGCAAGTTGTCTTAAAAGGCAACTTGCAAAGAGAACCTGAATTACATTGAGGTGAAATACATCTCCCAATTCAAAGTGCCTTGTTAGTGTTTTCACTCCGAGACTGAAACAAAATATATTGCAAGTGATTTAGGGGGAAAAACTTACCTTATGTGTAATCAATGCCACAATATCCACCAATTTCTGTAGCTCTTTATGATGTTTGCCTCGCTAAAGAACAATGAAAGAAAATATTAACAAATGACATCTCACTCTGGAATTGTAATAGAATGTAAATTAAAATCAGATACCTGGTGATTACCTAAAAACAATCCAAGGTACTGAAACTGCACTTAAATTGACAATTTAGAATGTTGTAAACATCACTGAATGAATGTAGATACAAAACAAATGAGCTGGCTGTTTGCTGACAGGCTGGAACCCAGTCTTTAGGGAAAGGTGTCCCTTGCTCCATCAGCCTCCCTCTCTGGGTCTCACTGGTGCTTGGAGGCCGAAGCTCTCAGAGCAAGCCAGAGCAGAGTCAGGCCCAGATTTCAGTTCAGGTCCTTGAATCCTCAGAAGCCTCAGTGTAATTAACTATGTTTTCCAGTTTCTGTGTTTGATGCTTTGATATCTGAGGCCTTGCTGACACGAGAGGGATTGCCTCTCCCAGGGTTAGCCAATTCTTAGAGAGACCAAACAACAGGGAGCATGCCTTTCATATGCAAACCAACCAATCCAGAGCTCAGACCCCAACTACCTCCTTTATGGGGGTTCTTACACTCTGAGCCATTCTTAGTTACCCCAGGGCCACATACCAGACAAGGAGGGAAAGCCTCTATGCCCCAGAGCCTGCTGAAATTATCTAAACTAGCTAATCCTAAACCTGCTTATGTTGTCTCACCCATTCCTTCCCAAGGAAACCACAATAAAGCTTCTGCCCACTCGCTCTTGACCACGCATGGTGCTTCCCCACATGGCCCTGCATGGTGTGCCATGTCTCCTCTTTTTAGGTATCTGTGAGTATAATAAAATTCTTCCCTCGTGACAACCATTTCCATGCCTATATGTCTTATCATACCTGATTAAAACAAAACCTGGGTACCCCTGAAACACTAAGCCTCCTGAGTGGACTAAGGCAGGGAGCTTGCAGGAGGCCTGCACCTGCAGAACTTGCAGGAGCTCAGAGGCCCTGTGTGGAGTGTGACCACAGATTTTCAATCCAGTTCTCCAGTTGCTAGCTGTGTGACCCGGCAGGAAAGCATTTAACCTCACTGAGCTTCACTTTCTTCATCTAAAACATGGAGATGATCGTTTGCCATCAGAGACTTCTATGGGAGATAAACGATGCACTCAGCAAATGTATAGTCACATTGTGCTCATAAATGTTATTTCCTTTCCTTATCATTTCCCATAGTTGTTTGCCTTTATCTTTTTACTCCATTTAAAATATATTCTTAACAAATCTCACATTTTAACTATCATTTACTTAGTGTTATTTGCCTTTATCCTTTTATACCAGTGCCTAAAAATAAAAACGTAATGCAAACTACAGAGGTAATTATAAAGTTTCTAGGAGGTACATTTAAAAAGTTAACAACAACAACAACAAAAAAGAGGTGAACTTAATTTTGATAACATTTTATTTTACCAAATATATTCAAAATACTGTCATTTCAATATGTAATCAATATGAAAATTTACTAAGTCTTGAAAATCTGTTGTGTATTTTAAACATATAGCACATATCCATTTGAATGGTAAATTTTCATCAAAAATACTTGATTTGTATTTTTTATGCTTGAAAATCTAGATACACATACCCAAGTTGTTCCAAACATTCTTAAAAGTTTTCCAATAACTGAACTGTCAGTTCCTAAATTTAAATGAAAATCGACTGAAATCAAATAAAGTTAAAAATTCATTTCCTCACTCATACCAGCCACATTTCAAGTGCTCAATAGCTACACATGACTTGTGGCTACCAATACTGGATAGCACAGTGTTATATCATTTGAAATATATTCTTAACAATCTTGTATTTTAAGCATTATTTATCTTACCAATGTATTGATCCCAATATTCTTAAAGTAAATAACAATATTCTAATGTTCAATCTTTTCATCCTAGAATACAACACATTATTTAAACTTGGTAAGATTTTTTTTACCTTTAAAAGTCTTCTTATCACAGCCAAACTATCTTCCTCCAGTTGTTGCATCCCCAAAGCTTTCAAATTGGACTGCATTCCGATGCACCAAGTGCAGCTGAAACACCAGTAAAAGAATTAGTGCCTGACAATATAGGATTCCTCCAAAATAAATCGACAGCCTTATTCAAGCTACAATATTTAAATATGTTTCTTCACCCAAAATAAAGCCACTGGGGAAAGCATATGACAATCTGATGCAAAATGAGATAGAACTAAAAAACAGGAAGAAATTTATGTGGGAGCAGCAATTAATACTACTTTGGAAAAAAGGGATTTATTTGAGGAGAAAAAAGTTTTTAATTATATAGTAAAGCAAGTAACATCTCAGTGAGGGATCGATGTTTGTTCATTCCCATCTTCATTTGCAGGAAATACTAAAATCCAAAATCCATTTAGATCAAAAGGAGAAAAGATGCTTATCTTGAGAGAAATAGATTCTCCCTATGGGAATTAGGAGTAGAAGACACATTTCTTTTTTGAGGGATCACCACTTAAAATGTATTTCTTTCTATAATTTTTAATGTAACATTTAATATTAAATTAGGGGAAAAGTTGTAAGAAGAAAATTTATTTCCTTATTGCTCCTTATATTTCCCTATAAATTACTCCTTGTCCATCACTCATGAACTTTCTGGCATTCCTATCCCCCTAGCCTCCTAAGCGAGACACCTCAAGGTCATGGTTAACTTCGCTTTCTCCTCACTTGAAGAGGACTCCATCTCCAAGTCCTATTGCTTTTATTTTAAAAATGTTTATTAAAACTTGCTTTCTCTCTATTTTGACTGCCACAGCCTTCATTTAGGCTCCCACCATCTCCCATATGGATTAGTTGGACCCTGTAGTCCTGAATTGTTGACTGGGTTAATCTAAAAAAAATAAAGAGTTGAATACTAACTAATATATATATATATAATACAGATAAACAACAAGTTTATACTGTATAGCACAGGGAACCATATTCAATATCTTGTAGTAACTTACGGTGAAAAAGAATATGAAAACGAACATATGTATGTTCCCATATGACTGAAGCATTGTGCTGTATGCCAGAAATTGACACAACATTGTAAACTGAGTATACTTCAATAAAATATAAATAAATAAATAATACTGTTAAAAAAATAATAAATCCAATTTTAAAAAAAGATACTATGAAAGCCAGAATTCTAAGCCACAAAAAAAAGCAGTTGACTAATTAATTAGATAAAATCATGCTACATCACTCTCTGGCTTAAAAGTAACTAGTGTCTCATAAGCCTGCTTTTCGTCTGCCCTCTTAGACTTCAGTTATCACCATTCTTCCTGCTTCTCTCCACAACATACATTCTCATTCCGGCCACTTTGGTTTTTGGCCACTTTCTGAACATCCGCTTTTGCACATGATTTTCCTTCTGTCGGGAATGCCCTTCTAATCCTCTTGGCAAACTGCTATTCATCCTTCAATACCCAACACAGATGTCCCCTCCTTAGTGACTCTTCTGAGCAGTCTACATCACACCCTCCTCTGTGGTTCCACAGCACTTTCAGAAACCCTTTTGCAAATCACACTTGCTTTAAAATTCTAATTTCATGTGTGCTTCTCTCACTAGACTCTGAACTCTGGGAGGTCAAGAATTGAGTTAGTATTCCTAGCACTTAGTGCCATGTCTAGCACATGGTTGGCATTCAGTAAATGTTGAATAAATAAATCAGTGAATGACAAAATACATACATGGTACTGGGTGACCAAAGATATAAAATGTCTTTTTCTTGCCTGACTAGCCTTTTACTCTGTACAGTTGACCCTTGAACAACACAGGGGTTAGGAGCACCGACCACTTCTCAGTCGAAAATCAGCATATAACTTTATAGTTGGCCCTCCTTATTATCTTCGGTTCCTCATCTGCAGATTCAACCAACAGAAGACGAAGTAGTACTGTAGTATGTATTTATTTTTAAAAATCCGTGTAGAGGGTAGCGTATAGCTCAGTGGTAGAGTGCATACCTAGCAAGCATGAGGTCCTGTGTTTAATCCCCAGAAACTCCGTTAAAAAATAAATAAATACAACCCAATTACCCGCCCCACCACACACACACACACACACACACACACACACACACACACAAAGTATACAGTGCTGTATGTCAATTCTATCTCAATAAAACTGGAAGGAAAAAAAATTTTTTAAATCCATGTATAAATAGACCTAGGCAGTTCAAACCTGTATTGTTCAAGGATCAACTGTATTGCAATTTTATCATTTAAAATCTAACTAAGTATTATTACTATTTAATACAGAAGTTATCTATAAAGTCAACAAGCAGAGCAAGATTACCATACACTTAACACACACAGAAAATAAATTTCTAGCAAAGTTTTAACTTCATGCCCTATCTTCCACATCAGTTAAAGAATCTATACATAGAGATATATGTATTAATAGAAAATACTACTTATACTAGTAGAAGGAAACATGCATAAAAATGAAAAGGGACATTTTTCATACACTCAAAAAAGTCTCAGAGGATTCCAGCAATCCCACTTCTGGGTATATACTCCAAAGAATTGAAAAGAGCATCTTGAAAAGGTATTTGTATAGCCATGTTTGTAGCAGCATTATTCACAATAGCCAAAAGGCAGCTGCAACTCAAGTGTCTATGAACAGATGAAGAGATAAACAAAATGTGATATACACAGCTGACTCTTGAGCAACATGGTTTTGAACCTGTGCAGGTTCACTTACACTCAAATTTTTTTTCAAAAGTAAATACTCCAGTACTGCATGATCCATCATGTGGCTGGTTGAATCTGCAAATATGGAGGTACTGCAGATAGGGAGGGCTGGCTATAAGTTATACTTGGATTCTCAATTTCGTGGAGTTGGTGCCCCTGGCTTTTGTGTTGTCCAGGGGCTAACTGTACACACAATGGAATATTATTCAGCCTTAAAAAGGAAGGAAATTCTGACACATGTTACAATATGGATGAACCTTGAAAACATGCTCAATGAAATCATCCAGTCATAAAAAGGCAAATACTGTATGATTCCACTTATATGAGGTACTCAGTAGTCAAATTCATAGAAACAAAAAGTAAAATGGGGGAAAATAAGGAGTTATTATTTAATGGGTATAGAGTTTTAGTTTTGCAAGATAAAGAGTTATGGGGATGGATGGTGGTGACAGTTACACAACAATGTGAATGTAGTTACTATTACTGAAATGTACACTGAAAATGGCTGAGATGGCAAATTTCATGTTGTGTGTATTTAATAATTAAAAAAAAGAAGTAGGTCCAATGAGTCCCTTGCCACTGCTAACAAAGAGGTCCACGCTCCCATAGAAGCAGTGTAGCCTATGTTGACATCACACTGTCCCTTTAACTCCAGACAAGACCACAGGTCTGGCTCTCACCTGATTTATCTGTAGAATCTTCAAATTCCACGAGGAAAGAGTACCCGTTATTCCAGATGTGTAGGCAGGTAGTCGGGTCATAAGAGATGGTAAGCAGTTTTAAGTCAGGATCGTAGACACTTTCCCTCCACCGGATGTTGATGGGTAACTGGCGCTCGCCCCCTGGGACCAGGTCCATGCTCTCCCAGAGAGGGTGCACTGGGAGAAAGCACATCAGGGCTGTCATTGAGAGGCCTACTAGCTGGGATCCCACACCAGGAAACTCTCATTGTGGAGAGCCTATTGAGGCTGATGAAATCTCAGTCTTAGGAATGGGCTACTCAGGGGCTTAATGGATAGACTAGGGCAGAGGAGGAAAGCAGGTCAGAGTGCACCTTGTGGAGGAACAGCCTTCTGATATCTTGTCAAAATAACACACCTCAGTTGACCTTCTAATCTCACTTGAAGCAAGTGCGACCCAGTCCTGTGGTAACTGTACAATGTGTGGAGATTAGCACTATGCAGAAACAGGGTGTTCTCCAATGAGTTTCTTTTCTTTATTGATAATTGTTGGGGCCCCACCTGCCAGACTTGTTTTCAATACTGAGACAAATTGATGACATTTTCAATAATGGACTTACTTTCAACAAAGGAAATGGGGGAAGTGGAGGAAGAATTTCTGGAAAGCTAATGTTCAGTCAAGCATTGTAAGTTTTTAATTGGTTGGCTACTAAAAATAAAGGCTTGCATAGCATGCATCCTATAATTTAGCTTGCAGTTTGAAAGATTTCTGGGATCCTTTTACACAGTGTAATATTATAGGCTTCCAGTTGAGATGGGGCATACTCTAGGGTTTTGGAAAAATTAAGAAAGATACTGATGAATCTGGGAGGAAAAGGAGTAATTTCTTCTTCCCTCCTTCTTTCTTCTTTCCTTTCTTCCTTCTTTATTTTATTTTATTTTTTTGCAGCCAGTCCCCTGCCCCCTGCAAAGGGCCAAGCCTGAAGTCTCCCTAACCCAGGCTTTGGTTTACGAGATGGGAGCATGGACAGGGCAGGGTCCCATCTCTCGACAGTATGGTGTTTACAGGGTCGTGCAAAGTGTCCCACACACAGGAGTAATTTCTTAATTTGAGATATGTAAGTAAGATGTTCAGTGTTTGGAGGCCCTGTTGAGGGGGAAGAGAGTGTGCCACCCCAAAATATGCCTCTTTGGCATACGGATTATTTTAAGGAAACAGCAGACATAGGAGAAGCTCTGAAAACCTAGTAGTGATTACTTTTTGTAAGAGACATTTACACGTATAAGGGAAATCTCCATTTTTAAGGATGTCCCTCTTTTGTATCAGGAAGAGAAGGACGATTCTAAATCTCTAGAAACTCTTGTCAGTGGAGTAGGCACCAATTTAAATCTGCATATGAACCTTACCCTTGGTTACTGTGCTTTGCCTAATAACCTCCTGTAATTGGCCTCCCCTTCTTTCCTTCTCAGCATCTTTTGACTTTAGCAGAAGACGGTATTGACGGTGGTGGGTTGGGCCATTTCAGGGAGTTACTGAGTTTTCCTGGGTCTCTCCCATGTATATAGGAGGTATATATGTTATGAAACATCTGTTTGCTTTTCTTTTGTTAATCTGTCTTTTATTATTGGAGAGGGGGGTCTCAGCCAAGAATCTGGAAGGGTACAGAGAAAATTATTTTTTCTCACTGACCCGGTCACACCATGGAGTAGAAAGAGACACAGGGACACTTAAGCCCTGAAGGACAGATTCGAACACTTCCTGAATCACAGCAGAGAAGTGTGTCAGAGGGAAAAGAACCAGAGAGAAATCCCACTGGAGGGATGATGTGGTCCCATATAAGCGTGTATACTGAGTTCACCTCTTACATAAGCCAGCTGGGAGGATTAGGCAGTCATCCTGCAAAACCTGGGTAGAATATTAGCATTGCTAAGGTCTCTGGAGTTCTGTCTGTCACATGAATACCTAACAACATTGTGTATCAAGGTGTATACACATACTTTGTCCCACATGAGCACTGATGACATCACTGATAGTGATTTTTCTACCAGAGACAAGCACCAGGTCTTTGTGGTGAGTCCCTGACAAATCTCAGCAGATTTCCTGTAACACAAAGAGAGCTGTTGAGACATCCATGCATGATGGATAGAACCCCCGAGTATAATTCGGGGTGGTCCAGCTCTCTGCCAATGGGAAAACCAGACAAAATCTGAGTCAAGATAAATCATCACCAGTGACCCTCTGCACCTCACCCCACCGCTGAGAATGAGTCTAAGGATTTGAGAGAGTGACAAGGCAGCTGCTGCCCAGTCAAACACCCTGTGCATGGCAGGCTGACTGGCGCGGCACTTTTCATAAAAACAAGCTTGTCTCTGGTTTCCTCCTTGAGCAGAGACATTTCTTTTGCTTGGGTAGCTGATGAAAGCTATAAATTCAAAATCCTAGCCTTACTTTTTTGGGGGGGCGGGGTGGGCAAAAATGATACAGACATAGAACCCTCCTGAGAGTAGACCAGTGGGTCTCATCAAAGGGAGCAATTCTGCCCCTCGAAGACATTCTGCACTGTGCAGAGCCTTTGCTGGTTGTCAAAACTAGAGGAGGGCGCTACTGACATCCAGTGAGTAGACGCCAGGCATGCAGCTAAACATGCCACAGCACAGAGAATTATCTGGCTCCAAATGTCAAAATAATGTCAAAGTTGAGCAACCATGATCTCTTGCAAACTCAGAGTATTCTTTTTTTTTCTATTACTTTCTATAACATAGTACAATTTTCACCCTAGAGAGATCTGAACCCAACATTTTTATTTATTTTACTTAATATAAAGGAAGTTGTTCCTTAGAGAGGAACAAGAATTTTGTTTCAAAATCTAAAATAGGAAAGGCATTTGAACCAGTACAATATTTTAATATCACGATCTGATTAGAATGCAAACCAGAAACCCCTAGAACCACCCAGGTTCGGTTTTAAAGATTGTCCCCTCTGAGACGCTGAGGCCGAGGCTGAGTATTGGAGAAGTCACACCCTTCAAAACTGATTCATGAGGGTCTTCTGTGGAGACTAGGGGAGTGGGGATTAATGAGCAGACCCCCAAGAAGATGCCCTCTTTCACCCTTAGTCACCACCCCCCCCCCCACCTCAGACAGGGAGTGCCTGGATTCTCCTCTCACCCAGGCAGACACCAGCCCAAGGAAACCGGGCCTCTTCCTTCAGTTGCTCTTTTATGACCCTAACGCTCCTATCAATGTGTGCCCTTCAGTTCACAAGTTCAGCTTCCAGAAGGTTTTCTTTCCCCCACCCACCTCCTCCTTTAGGGACCCAGACCAGCCCCCACTAGGGGGTCCTTGGTCACTGTGCCCATAGTGAAGCCAGCTTCTGCCAGGGCTTGTTGTGCTAAACATAAATTCACATTTCTGTTCTCTCCTCCCTTCCTCTTGCTCCATTTTAACAAAATAGAGTAAATGATTTCTTGATAGTTGCTCATACTTTCCCTCAAAGTAAGAAGACGATTGAGTGTTCTGACTGACAGAGCCTGCATATTCAGTTTTTTCCTGTATGGGGAAAATGAAATAAATAGAGTGATTCTCTCAACCAGGGTTTAAGGGAGTGACACCACACGGTCATTGACAGAAGCCCTTCGGATGCCATGTGCTCAGGTTTAGTTCTTGTTTCTGTGACTGATCCTGGCTTTGATTTGCTTTGTGCTTGTACCACCTATAGCTCCAGCCTCGGGGGAGGGGGGTTGTCCCTCTTTCAGCTCCATTCCTGCCTTAGCCCCTCCGTTCCTGCTCCTCCTCCTCAGAAATCAATTTCCCCTCACTCAGCTCAGGACTGGCTCCTATATTCTGGCTTGTCACCTCTTCAGCAAAAATGTCACTTCCTCACCTCTCAGACTATCTTGTATATGATCCCCTCTTATTTTTTCTTTAAATCACAGGATTCTAATATTTTCCTTTAAGAACATTTATTACATGGGTATAATGATAATTATATGCACATATGCTTAATTAGCTGCCTCCCCCATGGCTCTTCATGCCCCATGATCTGAGCTGGCTTCCCATCATTGCCTGCGAGTGAATGTACAATATAAAGGGCATCCCTGGGAAGGGTTCCTTCTCCTTTTATCTTTATTTCCTATTACTCTGCTGATCACCACAGTGTTTCTTCCTTAAGGATCTTTCAGGTTTATCTTTTCTTCTCTGGCCCATGGCCACCAGCCTAGTTTAGGCCTCTTCATGGCAGATTTTATGCAAAGCCTCTTGGTTACTTCTTCTCTCTCACTCCCCTCGACTGTGTGTCACCATCTGTCAGTTTTCCTAAACTGCCACCTTCATCATGTTGTTCTCATGTGAAAGACTACGTCATTTCTCCTCACTTGTCCCGAACTCTGGTGTTGTCATGCAATTCCAGAACCGTGCCAGGCTACTCCATTGGTCAGTCAGTGAGAGGTGCTGTAAATGTAAAGTATCCCCTGGGCTTTGAAGACATTACAAAATCATGTAAACTACCTCATTAATGATTTTTATATTGATTACATATTAAAGTGATAATATTTTGGAAATTGTGAGTTAAATTACTATACTTAATTTTACCTGTTTCATTATCCCTTTCTTAATGTGACTATTAGAAAATCTAGAATTATCTATGTGGCTCACATCAGTTATCTACTGGACATTGTTGCTCTATGCCCTCGTTAGCTTTTTCTCCTGTGCCTTGCCCTGTACTGTCCTTTTCCTTGAGATGTGCTATTTCCCCATCAAACTGAACACCATCCTAGCAGGCCTGGGGCTTAGCGCACTGACAGATACACAGGGACCCTCCATGTGACTTTGTTGAGGATGGTCACAGAATCACAAATTGCCTTGTTAAAGCATCAGGGCTGTAGATGGCACTTTGATGCTAACCACAGCATCATAGGCAGTTATCAGTGCAGGAGATTAAGGCCCACGTTTCCCGGTGGTCAGTTCAGAGCTATTTGTTAGTTCCTTATAGCTGCAGATACCCCTGAGGCCATTAGTATAACTCCAAAGGGCTCTTAATCAGTGCACTGTTTCTCCAGATTATCTGAAAGTTAATGGAAGACAACATAGTCAGGGTATCCCAGCCTACATTATCTAGAGGTTAACAGAATTGTGTATAAAGACATTGGAAAACAAGCTTTTTAACAGTATTGTTCTCCAGGCTTTATTAGTGCTCTTAAAATTATCTGAAGAAATAATAGAACAACTTTTTAACACAGTTCAGTTATGATCCAGACCAGTCCGGTCAATTAGAACTTTCTCAGATGATGAAAATTTCCAATATGGTTAAGTGCCAGCCACATGAAATTTGAATACATTTGTATTCACATATAAATTCATACATGGAGCTAGTCACTACATTTTATATAGTCCTATTCTATTCCGTGATGTCCTAAAAAGAAATGTTTCTCTTCCATTTAAAAGTAGGGATCAAGTACATTAAGAATCAATAAAATAATAACAGTCTGTACCATTTCCATTTTAGATGATATTCTTTCTCTTTCATTAAATTAAAAATTAACATTATTAAGTTTATTTTCCTATAGTCTAACATCTCCGGCCTAAAACTTTTTATGTGACAAAAATTAGGCTAAATTTCACTAGGTGATACATGAAGTGAAACTGATTTTCTTTTCATCTTGGGTAACAGGTGCAGGCTTTTATCTTTATTTTATCATATTACCAGTCCCCAAAGTTAGGACTGTCAACGTTTACTGTCTGCACTTTGACATCAGAGCAAACAGCAGTTTGACGTGGCACCAGTGATTACCCGGGTGGTGGGGAGTGCAGGTCAGGCACAGGGCACGGGGCCCAGGGAAACGCCGCTTCTGAATTCGCCATCACCTCCTCCTTCAGTCATTCCTTACTGTGCTTCACCCGATCCTAAAAATGGTCAGACATCTGAGGGAGGAGCTGAGCGTATGCCGATGGTAAAGATGGTGATGACGGTTAAGAGCTGTGGTACTAGAGGTAGCTGCCAATGCTGAGTCCCCACTGTGTGGCAGCCACTAGCTAAGGACTTTCCGCATTATCTTTTCTGACCCTCAACAACCTGGGGACATTCTTGGTCACAAGTATACACTGGGCCTTCTGCTGGGGTTCCTGGGCTTCTGGAAACAATGAGTATTGTCTTTACAGCTAAACAGATGAGGAACCAGGATATCTAAACAGGACATGCTCGGGGCCCAGGGCAGCAAACACCAAATATTCTCCTGGGTGAAACAGGGAGGGACAGTGTAAGCGCCAAAACCAAAATCAAATCGTGACTGTCACCTGTCTGTCTTAGTAACCTGCAAACAAGAACATCTGATGTGGGAAATTAATCGAGGGAAGCCCCTCTTCCCTAAGCTGCTACCACTTGTTGATTTCGTCAGCACCAAAAGGAGCAAACTATTCTAAAGACATGAGCATATTGGATTTTAGACCCTTAACTTTCAACTTTCTGTTAAAAAAACCTTTCTGCTAGTAACTAAATAAATATGACTATTTTTTTCCATTCTAAAAGCCTTAGACCGCAAAGTGCCAGTGTTGAGAAGAAGCCAGTCCGGGTAGGATGTGGGCCTGCTGGTAGGAAGCCACACCCAGCAACCAGAATTTATTATGACTCAGGCCAGTTCAGTTTAATAAAAACACAGTCAATACTGGAGAAAACAAAATAAATTTACAAAAAATATATTATGAAGCGGTTTCAAGACAATGGATTTAGCTAGATTAGCATTACTAGTAATTCCTTTTCATGCGCAAATAGGGTCAAAGAGAGGAAACCCAGGGAGGAAAAGCTGAAAACCTAGAATCCTGAAGCAAACCAACATTTGGAAACTGTGTGAATTCACTGTGAATGGTGGAACATAAATAAAATAACTAACTACGAAATATACTTAACCGTTTCATTAAACTCATGTCTCCACCAACACACACATTATCCTCCCCTGTCATCTCAGTGGCTCTGCACCAGGGTTATTTTTCCCCCAGGGTTCACTGAGGGAGGTCTTGAGACATTTAGGGATGCCACGCAACATGCACGGTGCACAGCACAGCCCCCGACAGCACAGAATGACCCACCCCCGTGGCAGCAGCGCCGCGGTTTCAGGGAAGACCATCTGCTGCCTCACTTGATCTGCTGTAAACACAGCAGATCACACACTCGGTACGCTGATCAGATGGAAGTCACTCTGCTGCAGTTTGTAATAAGGAATGGAATATTCCAGAGTGTGAAGCTGCTGAACTGCTTGCGAACAATCACATGCAACTTCCAGAATGTTCAGATTCACAGAAATAATTCGCAGTCTGTGCATCAACCTTAGTTCAAAGACAGTTGCTAACGAGAAACGATAAAGAATGGGTTCCAAAGTGTTTGAAACTGGGACATCTCCCTTGGCCTAATTCTGCATGACATCCCTTTAACAAGTTAAAACTGGTCAAGAAAAGGACTTTCCAAGCCTTACTGTAGTCATTATTTTGCAGTACGTGTGTATCAAATCATCACGATGTCCATCATAGACTTACACAATGTCATATGTCAGTTATATCTCAATGAAGCTAGGAAAAGAAAGAGCTTTCCAAGTTTGTTTTAGAAGACAAATAGAGAAATAATGAGTTATTCTCAGTTCTCGAGGCATCTGATCCCAGTCTGGAATGCCACCGACACCAGCGCTGCCAACACCCAACACACGTGACTGGTGGGAAACAACCAGCCTTCCCCTCTCTCAAGGCAGCCGCGTACTCACAGGCTCGGTTCCGGGTTTTGTAAGTGCAGGTGTAGAGGCTGCAGGGCCTCACCGGCATGGACCTCGGAATCTGGATCCCTCTCCACAGTGACTTGCATGGGGAGGCCTGAAGAATGGCCCTCAGGCGGCTCATCATCACCATCTTTAGCTTGAAATCCTGACCAGCTCCCAAAGAACTTGCAGGGACCTAATAACCTAGAGGCAAAAGGAGGACAGAGGAGGAAAAGCCTTAAACAACAGAGGTGGCCGATCAGACATCACTCAGATTATTAGGAGTGGGGCGGGAGGGAAGGCAAATGAGAATCAATGACATATCCACTCTTGTTCTTCACTGGTCACCCCTGGACAGAATGGCTTGCTTCCCCTGCATGCACTTCACGCTCCTGTCTGCACACCAGCCAGGGGCACTTATTTCTCCCAACTCCCCAAGCTCCCTCCAGCTGGTGCAGATGCTCCTCCCTCCCTGAACCACTCTTCCTTCATCTGTGCCTGGTTAATTCCTACCCTGTCTTCAGGCGATCCACTCCAGGGTCATGTACTCAAAGCCCGCCCCACCGTGCACTCACCTGGTGAGCCCAGCACTCTCTTCTTGGTCATGGGGCGTATTGCTGTTGAATTAAATAACGGATCATGAACGTACTTGACGCCTCCATCCCCCCAGCATCGAAGCCCCACGGTGGTAGGGACAGTGTCTGTCTGTCATGGCTGCATCTCTTAGGGACACGGTGCCTGGCATGTGGCTGCTTGATGAGTCTTAGTGGAATGCCCCGAGGAGGCTTCCTTGGTGATGGAGATGTTGATCCTAATTTTAAGAACCCAGAACTGTGAAGTTACCGCTAGCGTGTTCTCAGACGGTATTAAGGGGTTTTCCCTTCCTGCATGCCACCATCAGTCATTTGTAGGGCTTTTTATACTTCTGAAACACTTTTAAATGCTAGTCCTGTAAGAAGTGGGTCTCATCTAAGACCTGAAGGACCCCGGAAGTCCTGCATGATCTGAAAGAGAAACCTACTCGAATATGAACCTAACTTAGCCTCACAGGTTGGGAATTCTGCCAGTGAACATTTTCATTTCAACATTTATCGTCATTTCCTTTGCTCCAGGACCCAAAGTTGAACAAGGCATGAATTCTACCTTTCAGATGTACAGTTTCTCCTCTTGGGAGTGTCTTGAGATGCGTATCATACCGGAAGGAAAACAGACACCAGTCCAGGTCTGAGCAGATTCTGCCTTCCGCCTATTGGAGGCCTCTCGATAGTTTAGCAATGCCAGGGAGAGGACAGGTGCTAAAACGCACAAGAAGAGAAACGGGGGGCGCGGGGGGGGGGGCACTGAAGACACGTCACTTACAAACTTGACTTAATCTCTTCATACCACCTTTCCAAGAAGGGTATTCAATACAAAAAAGCACATTATGGACACAGTGATGCTGAGCAAGGAGGCACATGTGCTCATTTCATCGTCTCTCTCTTCCTGTTCCTCACTGCTGTTCACTGGCCGTGAACTAGCTTTTCTCCCTGTACTGCTGCCCTCGACCCCACTAGCTCTGAGCTGGAGGGAAGAAGGCTACACTCAAGGGAAATGAGAGAAAACCACACCTGAGGTGTGTCCAATGGAAGCAGGAAGCAGAGTTGCTGTCACTACCCTGCAAGGCACAAGTGAGGGCTCCAGGCAGATCTCTATATAACTGGCTCCCCACGAGCCATGTGCCCAGATTATTGTGGAGCCAGGAAAGTCAGTGAGGAGGCAATTCCTTCAACCACCTTTCATTCAATTCATCACCCTTTTATTCTTTCCTTCATCAGGACATCAATAAAGTATCTATTAAATGCTAGGCCCTGTCCTAGGCTCATGAGGGGAATAAAACAAAGTCCTCCCCCCTTGTAGAGTTTACATTCTAGTATGTAGAGATAAACAACAAACAGCAAGCATATAAATGAGTCAATTATACAGAAAATTAGAATCAGTTCAGTGAAAAATAGAACAGGGTAATGTGACTCTGGAGTGTTGTACCTTTGACAAGGTGCTCAGGGTAGGCCTCAGACAGAAGGGGAAATTGAAGAACAGCCTTGAAGGAGATGAAAGAATTAGTCATGTGGCTATCTAGAGGAAGAGCATATATATAAAAATACGAATATATAATAGTGCAGAGACTGTGGGGTGGGAGAGTGTCTGGCACATGAAAGGGACAGTAGGGAGGCCACTATGGCAGGAGTGGAGGGAACCAGGAGGAGGGGAGTAGGAGACAAGGTCCAGAGGTAATGGAAGCAGACCAAGTGGACCTCTAGGCCGTTATAAAGGTTCTTCTTCAACCACGGCATTGTTGACATTTTTGACCAGATAACTCTTGTCAAGGACTGGTCTTTGTACTGTAGGGCGTTTAGTAGCATCCCTGGTCTCTACCTACTAGATGCCAGTGGAACCGTCCCTCGAATTGTGACAACCCAAAATGTCTCCAGACACTGCAGGTGTCCCTTTGAGAAAGAGGATTACCTCTGGTTAGGAACCAGTGCTATAAGTAAAAAGGGGACACGATAGAGTTTTTGGAGTAGAGGAGGAACATAATGTGATTTATATTTTAAAAGATTATTCATGGTGCTGTATTGGAAATCGACTGGGATGAGAGGCAGAAAAGCAGGGAGCCCATTCAGGACAATCCAGGGGCTAGAACTTCCTAGTCACAGTGGAGGTGGTGAGAGGTGGTTGAGTACTGAATATATCTTGGAGATACAGCCCATAAGATGTGAAAGAAAGGACTGGAGGATGACTGGAAGATTCTTGGCTTAAACAACTGGAAGGATGGAGCTGCCATGAACTGAGATGGGGAAGGCTGTGTGTGGAAAGGTTTTGAGTGGGAAATCAGTGGCTCAGATTTGGGCATGTGGAGTTTGAAATGAAATTCCAATAATCCAAGTGAGAGAATATGGTAGAATATTCTATTTTGTGGTAGAAAGAGGATGACTTCTTCAATAAAGAAACAGAACCCTGCACGGGGAGCAGGTGGGGAAGGAAGGATGGCACTCTTACTGCTAATCCTATTGGATTTGAAGTACCAAGGGGGCAGGCGAGAGGAAAGGTCTAGGAGAGTTGGCAATGCGGCTCTGGTGCTCAGGAGAGGTCGTGAGTCTAGAGAGAAGGAAAATCCCCTCCCCCAGGAGTAAGAGGTGTATAGAGGGAGACTACCATGGAGTGATGAAGGAGGCCAAGAGACGGAGAAGGAAGAGTGAAAGGCAATCATGGGAGGAACGGAGCACGAAAGGTCAGGGGCAAGGAGGGTTCCAGGGAAATCCTAATAGAAAGAAAAGGAATTTAGCTAATTCTAGGCTGCAACACCTGTAACAACACATGAGATTATTTATGTCTAGGTATATGCTTCAGGAAGGAAGATCTTTATCAGAAAAATGTTTATGAATTTGCACCTGGACTATAAATTGCAAAATTTAGCATTAAAAATATACTATCACTATTTAATGGGCTCCAAGTGAGTCCTGGAATGTATAAATGCAGAATGCACTTTCTCAGTAAGTTACATTTTGTACTACAGAGACAGCAAAGATGTGATCATGAGCTGGATGGGTCCCAGGGAAGGTAAACTTTCTGTACTATACATACTTTACTATCACTGATTATTTACGTTAAGCTCTTGGATTTTACTTACACCTTCCTTATCTGCTGTTTTGCAGACAGGAATGTGTAAATAAAGAATAGATTCTGAAAGCCTTTTAAAATCATTTGTAGATCATGTATTTATTAAATGCCTTAGCTCTTGAACTCTGCCTGATTAAGCGACTCATACTTATGCAAAACATCAACACTCTACTAAAGGTTACAATTACATTGGAAAAAAAATTCCTTGATTCTTATCAGATTGACTCTTCACTTTCTTATCTTCTGATTTAGAAAGGAAGGCAGCTTTCTGCAATTCTCTGAAATTTAAATGCAAAGTTATGGTTCTTTACCTTGACTGAGAAAGTTCAGCTTCCTCCTCTCACCCACTTCTCTGAGAGTATGATCCCAATCTAGGGTTGCCAAACACTACATTTCTATAACTGCTTAAAATGCTGCAACTAACTGCCCAAGGGCAATGACATGAAATGCTGTTTCCCTCTTTGCATCAGATTCCCTCAATATTCACATTCAGTCAGAATTCACTGAATTTTTATTGTGTACCAACTGAGTCGTGGCAGCTTTTTGCCTGGCTCCAGGGACAACAGAGCAGGTGTGTACAGTAACAGAAATGGTGCCCTTGCTGCTTTTGGCCTTTAGGTGAATTTCAGACCTGGTATTGAGTTTACAATTTCTGACTAAAGGAGGAAAACCTTAGAAAGTTGAAAAGTTTTCACTTCCAAAATACTCAGAACAGTATAGCTCTTTATCAGGGCCCTCCTTAGAGTGAGTGGGGTGAAATTTGGTTCACTGTAGACTGCAATGCAGGTTGAGAACAGAGACCGTTCTGAGGAATGTGCAGGGGCAGCTTATGGGTAGGGTGTGGGGCAGCTTCTCTCGCCAGAGATTTCTGATTTCTTTCTATATTGCAGCAACTTATAAATAGCAGAGTGGAGATGGCCAGACTGTCAGCAAAGGAAGAAGGGGAAGCTGAAAGCAATGTCGTTTTCAATTGCTGACACAATTCCATCCCAAATAAGGTGTACACATTTTCGGTATCTCCATATTTCTCAAGGTTTCTCAGCAAAAATTAACGAGGGAATTACAATAACAACAACGATTTTCCAGCATCCTCAGAGCAGTAGCTTTTAACTCATGCCACAAAGAATCAGCCACCGACACTTGGTATTTTGTAAGTTCTTCCCCTCTAGCTCCGGGGCGGGGCATACACACAAAAAGGACAGAAGAAAGAATTGAGGGGTTTAGAAGGTTCATATTTGTTCACATGACAGCTGCTGATCTTCTGCCCTGGCAGTACTTGTAAATCCGTCCAGAGACCTTGGCATAGTCGCGGAGGAGATCGACAAGGCAATGTAAGTGAATCCCAGCTTGCTGTGCCTGGGTTTCTGAAACTGCAATCCCCTCACTTCCCAAACTCTCTGGAACAATTGTTCTATCTTTAAATCTTAAACAAAACCCTAAGAGGGTGTAGTTTTCTGGTGAACCCCATAGTCGAGGAACAGGATTAGAGTAGGGGAGGGACAATTCCCAGCCTCCTCCCCCCACCTCATCCTATAAAGAAGCCCCGCTGGGACTGCGGCCATCCTCGCGGGGCCAACAGCTGTCCCGGCTCCGGGGCCCGCCGCAGCGCGTGGTCGTTTGTAGGAGAGGGTCCCAGTTCTCTCTGATGGGCTACGACCCCCTGCTGCCCACGCTCCACGTCGCCACTCAACCTTACCAGAACGTTTCCCTGAGCGCGAACCCGACTGTTCGCCACCGGGATGGGAAGCTCATGCGCGCGGCCATCTTGGCCACGCCCCTTCGCGCCTGGCTACGCCCCTTCGCGCCTCGCCACGCTCCTCACGCCGGACACGTCATTTCGCTTATTCACGTCACGCCGCCGTACTCCCGGCCCACGTCCCGCAAAGCCTGAAGTCCTGTCCTGACGGTACAGGTGTCAGAGTCCGAACTTCTCCGCCCAGCCAGGACCCAGGTCTACACCTGCCCTCCACCATGACTGCGCCTTTACTGCCATTGCTCCGGGCCCCCAGCCGCGGTCACGCGCCTACGCGCTATGTTGGCCCCGCCCCTGGCCTCCGCCTGGGCCCACCCCTCCTTGGAGCTGGACCATTGTCGCGCCCTTAAGAGCGGCAAAGTTACGCCCCCACGTTCACGGTACGTCCTTATGCTGCGCCTAGATCAGGGCCCGCCTTTCTATTACGTCATTGCGTCCCGTACGTTTCTCCGTGGCCCCGTCTCCCCATCGGTGGCCACGCCCCGGTGCTCTGCCCAGTCCACGCGACTGATGCGAATCCTTTCACATTCCTCTAATCCTTCGGGCCACGCTTATTGCGCTGACCCCACACCCCTCCATTGTGCCCATATCTCTGCTTTCCACTGTGGTAATTCCTCTGCCCTCTGCCTGAGGGCAAAATCTCGACTAACTCTTTCATGCCGTTTTGAGCCGCTACGCCTTACCCTTTATGCCCCAAGTCCCACATTTTCAGGTCACGCCTCTGGGCTACTCCTAAGCCACGCCCCTTCTGACGTGGCTGGCGCTGGCGCTCGCGCTCCTTCCCACGGTGTCCAGACCCTGCCCCTCAGGCCCGGGTCACGTTCCTTCCCTTCTGAGATCCTCATTGGCCACACTCCGCACATGCGCATTTTCTCCATCCGTCATGGCCCCTCCCTAGATTCCCAGGCCACCCACTTCAGGTTCCACTCTGGCCGAGTACACGCCTCTTGTTTTCCCTCTGTTGGCGATGTCTAGTCCTGGAAAGCCACGGGGTAGCGGGCGAATTTTCGGAAGTAATCGCCAAGGTCTCAGAGCTAGAAGTCCGTGGCATTTATAGAGTGAAAGGAACCTACAGATCTCCGAGACTCGCCTAAAAATGGCCTTAGATTTTAAAAGTATTATCTTTCCGAGTATCAAACGCCGCAACTCTCAAGAGTAGAAACCGGATAGAAAACATAACTGAGGACCATCTGGAACTGTGTTCATACCAGCCCCCTATCCGAGTTTAAATGCTAACCAGCTGCATGGAGTAAGCACACTTCTTTACTTCCTGATGTCTCCTTCGGATGACTTTTCCTAAACACCTAGTGCCCTCCTGCTGTCTAGGGCCTGTGGAGACAACACCACTCCGAGATTAATCTTTACTCTCTCTATTTACAATTCTCGGTTCACAAGAAAAAAGTGAAGAGGTTATTACCAACTTTCTTTAAAAATCCTGTCTAGTAATCTCTGAATGGGGAAGGGCTGAAGAGGAAGGGCACTTTCCATCAGCCATACAGTTATTCATTCATTTAAATCTTACTTGTGCAATACTATGTTTCAGTCACAAGACAAATTGCAAGGAGCTTGTAGCCTGAAGTTCCTCAACTTGGGCTTGGATAGGACAAGAAATGATTAGTAAATTAGGGAAGATGTGGTAAGGGGGCTTATTATAGGTGGACAAGGTATAAGCACTTGGTAAGTGCTGGTCTCTCTCTTTTCAATATATATATATTTTTTCCAAATTGAAGTATAGTTGATGTACAATATTATATAAATTACAAGTGTGCAATATGGCGATTCATATTTTTAAAGGTTACACTCCATAGTTGTTATAAAATATTGGCTATATTCCCCGTGTTGTACAGTATATCCTTGTAGCTTATTTTATACATATTAGTTTGTACCGCTTGTCCTCACCCCAATATTACCCCTCTGCCTTCCCTCTCCCCACTGGTAACCACTAGGTCTCTTTGTTTTTTAAGTTGAGGTGTGTAATTGATATATAACATTATATTAGTTTCAGGTGTACAACATAATGATTCAATACTTATATATATTGTGAAATAATCACCACAATAAATCTAGTTAACACCTAGCATCACAGATATTTACAAATTATTTTTCTTGTGATGAGATCTTTTAAGATTTACTCTCTTTGCAACTTTCAAATATACAACACAGTATTAAGTGTAATCACCATTCTGTATACTACATCCCCATGACTTATTTGTTTTATAATTGGAAATTTGTGCCTTTTGACCACTTTCATCCATTTCACCCACCCCCACCCCCTTCCCCTGCCTCTGACAACCACCAGTCTGTTCTCAGTATCCTTGAGTCGGTTTTTTGGTTTTGTTTGTGTGTTTTTCAGATTCCACATGTTAAGTGAGATCATACGGTATTTGTCTTTCTCTGTGTGACTCATTTCACTTAGCATAATGCCTTCCAGGTTCATGTTTGTTTTTGAGAAGCACAGTTTTTCTTGATTTTTAGTCCCAAGGGGAAATCCTGATCATGATGATACTATGAACTAAGGAGGAAGCAAATGTCATAAAGAATTTCATAAAGATCCCCTCAACATAAACCGTTGCCACAATCACAAAGCACAGAGCACTAAATCAATTCTGTGAACCACCCAAAATCTCCTATTCATTTGAGATCACAGGCCGTCAGTGGTATAGCTTTATTCAGGTCAGCATTTAGATCATCATTCCCCATGATGGCAAGTAAATTTCAACTCACATATCAACTGACTGAATAACCAAATTGGGAAGTTTTGTGACTGAGTCCAGGCTCAGGAGGAAAATGTTCTGTAATAGATTGATAGAGTCTGTTGTGGATGGAGGATGGATGAGTAGTTGGAGCAACCTATCTGGCATCCCTGATTTGTAGTAATACAGGTCTGACATGCACATCTTTTAGGCAGTCCTCAGAAACATTTCTCACTATAAGGTTTTTTTTTAACATTTTTTATTGATTTATAATCATTTTACAATGTTGTGTCAATCACTATAAGTTTTTGATGATTTCAGTTAGTAGAAGGGTCAAGTCACTGTCACTGGCCAAAACTTAAGGGCAGAAACTTTGATATATTGACTACTTTGTATGCTTTGTGTATCAACCAGAACAAGGATAGTTTAAGATTCTGTTAATGAAGACGAGAGCATCTAACCTAAAAGGTACATGTTCCCTCCACCTCTTTATAAAGATCGGCAAAGGAGGTACCTATCAGCAGTGTTAAACATTACTGGGTGACACTAACTGGCAGCCAAATACAAGATTAAGGTTAGAAAATACTACTCCATAGAGTATGGCTGCAGTAATTTTAGCCTAGAAAATCAATCATGACTTGCCAGAACGATGAGAGAACTCTTAATACAACACTCAAGCAACATTTAGAGCATTAAACATCCAGGAAGAAATGTCAGTAAAGTCTTGCTTATACTATGTGGGATTCATTTTTTAAAAAACATTTTTGTATTAATTAATTAATTAAAAAATTGAAGTACAGATGACTTACAATATTGTGTTGGGTTCAGGCATATAGCAAAGTGATTCAGTTATACCTATATCTATATATATTCAGATTATTTTCCAATATAGGTTATTATAAGATATTGAATATAGTTCCTTGTCTTATACAGTAAATCCTTGTTGCTTACCTATTTTATGTATAGTAGTTTGTATCTGTTAATCCCATACTCCTAATTTATCCCTCCCTTCTCCCTTTCCTCTTTGGTAACCATAAGTTTGTTTTCTGTGTCTGTGAGTTTGTTTCTGTTTTGTATATAGATTCACTTGTATTATTTTTCAGATTTCACATGTGAGTGATATCGTATATTTGTGTTTCTCTGTCTGACTTACTTCACAGGTATAATATTCTGTAGGTCCATCCTTTTAACTGCAAATGGCAACATTTCATCCTATTTTATGGATGAATAATATTCCATTATGTGTATATGCCACATCTTCTTAAACCATTCATCTGTTGATGGACACTTGGGTTGTTTCCATGTCTTGACTACCGTAAATAGTGCTGCTGTGAATGTTGAGGTGAATGTATCTTTTCAAATTAGAGTTCGCCCTGGGTATCTGCACAGGAGTGGGATTGCTGGATCATATGGCAAGTCTGTTTTTAGTTTTTTAAGGAATGTCCATACTGCTTTCCATAGTGGCTGCACCAAACTACATTCTACTTGGGACCCACTTTAATGTATTGGTCTTCATGCACAAGATGAGATATGCAGACAGGTACACGTGCATTCTGTTTACAAAACTGTCCTTTAAATTCTTACCTTAGGAATATAAGGTTGGCAGAATTACACTCACTCAGTATGCCTGAATTAATCTCTATTTCCAAATGGTAGTGATTAACTTTCTCGGAACTAGAAAAATGTTACCCTGTTAAAAAAAAAAAAAAAAGACAAGGTCCATAATGGTTATGGCTGTTGATTAACCTACAAAATGTGATGAGCCTTTCGAATATCATAGCTTCAGATTTTTTTCTTCATCTTAAAAAGGGCATAAGGTATGGGAGTGGAGATAAAAATTTTCCAAAGACTAAGGTTCCTTGTTTACCAGAGATACTGGGAGTTGTTTTTCTCTGGCTGGGAATGTGAAAAAAATTGCAGCATACCTCATGATACTTCATTTCCACTGTCTCGAACTCCTTAAAATGCCAGGCGGTGATTCAAAGAAGTCAATTCAGTTTGATTAAAACATCAAATATTTATGGGCCACGAGGAATGCAGATGAAACCAAATATAGTCCCTGCCCTCCAGGAACTTAAAATTTGTAGGACCCAAAAGCAAATCATGTTGGAAATACATGCATGTACAAATGTGAACAAAATGCTATGGAAACAAGGACAAGGAGAGAATAAAAAGTCGATTGGACCAGTCTACCAAAAATAATAAATAAAAATCTGTAACAAAAACAAAAGAAAGGAAAGATTTCTCAAAGGAGGTGATAATTAAGATAGACTTGTAATGATGGCTAAGATGTTTAAAGATTAAAAAAAAAAAGAAAGCTCACAGTATTCAAAGTGTTACAGGTTTACTAAAACCTGTTTGTGACAATGAAACAGAATAATTAGGGTCAAAATTTAAAAGCCACATTCGTCCTCCCTACCTCTTGTTTTATTGCAGGTAAATGGAGCAAACATGTCCCCCACATGTGTTTACAGCTCTGATAAACATTAAAAGGCATCTTGCGTGAATGAAAAGAGCTACTCACGTGTTCTCTTTTCACGTGATTTCATATTTAATTTACCCTCCAGGGCAATATATCAGTCGTTATGTGCCGAGAAACTGCTTTGCAGTAGTGCTGTGGAGTATGAAAAAACACAGGGAAATCAATTTCTTTTTTCCTGTGCCTGGAGATTCAGTGCTTTTTGTATTGCTCATGGCAACAGTAGCCTCAACTTTTTATTTTTATTTAAAAATTTTTTTATTGGAGCATAGTTGATTTACAATATTGTGTTAGTTTCTGGTGTACAGCAAAGTGATTCAGTTATACATATATTTGTATTCTTTTTCATATTCTTTTCTAGTATGATTTATTATAGGATATTGAATGTAGTTCCCTGTACTATACAGCAGGACCTTGTTGTTTATCTGTTTTATATATAGTAGTTTATATCTGCTAATCGCAAACTCCTAATTTATCCTTCCCCCACTCCCTTTCCCCTTTGGTAACCATAAGTTTTTCTATGTCTGTGAGTCTCTTTCTGTTTTGTAAATAAGCTCATTTGTATCATATTTTAGATTCCACATATAAGTAATATCATATGATACTTGTTCCTCTTTCTGATTTACTTCATTCACTTAGTATAATAATCTCTAGGTCCATCCATGTTGCTGCCAGTGGCATTATTTTACTCTTTTTTATGGCTGAAAAGTACCCCAAGGAAATTTAGCCACAGATATTTTCATATTAACTGAGAAAGATTAAGTATTTGTAAGCATAGACAATATTAGAAATCTTTCTAAACCATTTTCAAGATGGTAATATAATAATAATATATAAACTTGAAAAGGAACCTAAATGATAGTCTTCTATGAAAATAGATTTAAAAACTAAAAGAAAAACACAGCAGCTAAGTCCAGAAGCATGTTAGAAATCATTGAACTGAGCTTATCTAAGGGTTGGATCAATGTAAAGAAATTTTTTAACGTAATACGCCAAGTGGTAAAAACTCTATGATTAGATTAATAGATGCCAAAAAGGCAGTTGATAACATTAAAACTTAATTATTGCTAAAAGGAATTTTCAGTAAACCAGGAATAAAAGGATACTTTTATCTCACGACATATCAGATTTAAAGTGACTCACCAGATCCTATGGAGAAGCAGCGTTCCTACTGGGTTGAGGAAGAAGACAAGGGCCCACGTGATTGCCCCCGGGAAGTCACCCTGTTCTGATAGTGCTGCTACAATGAGACAAAACAACAGCATCACACAAGAAACACAAGAAGGTCCAAGGCTAAGGAAGGTGTGTTTCAACTATTAAAATATGTTAACATTGGTTGTCCCTGCTGGTGGTATTGTGGGTCTTTTATACTTTTCTCTTTTTGCCTCTCTGTATTTTCTGTACAGAACTGCTATTGCTCTTTTTTTCTTTTGTTTAAAAAAAGATACAACAAACATTGAGAAACCATAATTCAAAAGAGAAGAGATTTTCTTCTCTTTTCAAATGCTTAGCTTACACTACAATTCACTATTTTACTGTCTTCAATCCTAGTCACATAAGTGACTAAGTAAAAGCAAAAGAGAAGCATTTGATACTTTCATGAAGTTTTAAGGCCAAAGGAAAGCTGAATCAGATTTCTCTCTCTCTAACACGGCTTTGTTCCTCGATGCAGATAATCAGCTTTGTTATAATCTCTATCTATTGGCTTTTTCCCCCAAGATGCCTTTATCTAGTCTAACATTTCCTAAGATAACTTCATCTAGTCTGACTTCACTTTCAGGGGTTAGTTACATGAGCTGTTCCTTCTAGGCAATTTCCATCTCACCTAATAGTGAAATTGCTGGAATGACTGAGTTAACTTTTGGCCGCCTCTCTGTCTAGTACGACTCTTCCTGACTCTGTGCCCTTGTAACCAAGGTGAAGGGGATGAGAAGAAGCTTCCTCAGGTGGAGTTAGCTGACAGAAATGGGTCATCTGTGATAGACTGTTACCCTCACTAGGAGGGGGAAATGATTTGACCCTCAAATGATATGCTGTGTTGCAGAAGTGTAGTTGTCGAGATTTTTCTTCTTGTTGCTTTAAAAATCCAAAATTTCTATTTAACAGCAGGGTCACCCAGTTTAATTTTTCCGTCCATGGTTTTCAGGCCACAAGGTGGAATTTGGGGACTGAATTCATGAAGAGGCAGCGTGGTGGAAGGGAAAGCCCTGACATGGACCCGCCGCGGGGCCTGACTGGCACCTGTAGAATGCCCGCTAGGGGAAGGTTCTTCCCGCTCATTACCTTGACCCCAGCGCATCTCTGAGCTTCGTTACAATTTCACTGTTGACCCCTGATGACCCAGGACGCAGTACTGTTCAGTGTGGTGGCGACAGTGTTCAAGTATAAGGCATCCAGGCTGGTAAAGTGGCACCCATTCCATCCTTCTGTTGTCTCCAGTGCCTTAAACACCGGATCCTGGGTTTCCTCATATGTAAGATGACTGTAGCACAGCAACTGTGAGGTGCTGTTTTGAGGGTTAGAGAAATAATCCAGCGAAACTAGTTCATGGTAGGTCACTCCTAATGACTGCTCTGTAGCTGCACTGACCAGTGTAGTTGTTTAGCCACTGTTTTTTACTTACATCAAATTAAATTAAGGAACAGTTCTCTTTCTTGGCAGCACTAGCCCCATTTCGGGTACTCAGCAGCCACCTCTGCCCGGTGGCTGCCGTGTCGTGCATATTGTACACATGTTGAGAAGTGCAGGTATAGAACATGTCCACCATCACAGAATGTTCCATTGGACAGCACTGCTCTACCGCGTTAACTTTGATGTTACACAACTACCAGACCTTAGGGCTGACCAGAGCCATTCCCTTAGCATTGGAAGCTCTCCTGGATGTTTACCTGGGGAGGTGAGAGTCAGAGGAGGCCAGTCTTGGAAGGGTGTCCTTTGTTCACCAGAGATAGAAGGGAGTGATGTTTGTTTCCTAAATGAAGATAGCGTATCTATAAGCCAGATATTTCAGCCCTGAAAAGATGGAAAGTTGATGCCAAGGAGAGCCTCCAGAAAGGGCCAATTTCCACCGTGCGTTTAACCAGACAACAGCGGGAGAAGGGGCCGGGGGAGGATTCCGACTTTTGAGTCAGCAGAGAAAATATTCTTTGGAGGTAGAGTTTGGAAAGGACGACTAATCTGTTTTCCAAACAGATTTTCTTTGTAAATAACTGACAGGAGATGAGCTGCTTCTATCAAAGTATTAACCCAAATGATGGGGGTTAATCATTAAACCTTTTAGGTGGTGGCTTGCTCGTTTGTCTGATATTCTAATCCGGGTCACAGAATGGCTAAGGCAGCTTTAAGTGGAGGGTGGATTTTTTTTCCCTCCGTTTGCCTTGTGTTTTCCACTTTGAAAGAATGTTGTGGCTGCTCTTTTTTCTGGTGACTGCTATTCATGCTGAACTCTGTCAGCCAGGTACGTAAGCCTTGAAACTTAAAATAGATTAACAGTTTTCTAAATGATTGACAAGTCTTTGACTGAAAGGCCTCTTTATTTTTCTAAATCTGCCACCGTGTCGTGGCTTGAAAGTTGAGCCTGTGAATGTGTTATGAGTTTGAAAGAGAAATTTCAACCACCTAAAATGACTGAAGTTAAACTTTCAGGAGTATTTGGGGCAGTTTAATTGTAGTTCTGGGTTCTGTTGATTTAAGTTGCATTAAATATTAGGATTATCAGGCTCCATTTTGGCAGATTTTATCATCATATACTACTCTCTCTTTTTTCCTCTCTGACAGATGGAGAAAATGCTTTTAAAGTGAGACTTAGTATCAGAACAGCTCTGGGAGATAAAGCAGTAAGTGAAGAACCTGCATGTTCATTTTAAATTTTCTTTGCTAATAACACTGCTTTCTCTGATATGAGTCTCTCTGCAGAGTTATCTTCAACTTGTCTGGATTACTTCTCAAAACCTCATATCTGGGATTTTCTTAAAGCAAAAAAGAAAATTATAGTGAAGTAGAAATTGCTAATGAAGTGATTTTGCCTAAATTATTTAATCTGCAGTGTATGCTAGGAAATATAGGAAGTTTTGTCTCACCCAAAACAATTTTGTGAGCCTAACCGTTTCACCCTAGTGTAGTGGAGCAAAGGGGCCTGAGTCAGGCACTCAGGTCTGGCTTGGGCTCTGCTCTTCACTGTTGTTGTCATTTGAATTTTGTCAGTCAGATCTCTCATCGTTGAAAAGAGGGCATGTTTCACCCACATGAGATCTTTCATAGCACAAGATTTTCCAATTCTAACATGAAGTTTCTTCAATTCTTCTCAAATATCAAAGTAACAACATGAAATATATGCTTATGAAATTGAAGTTAAAGAAACACTCATGGGGCTCAGCTAGCTATAGGAACGGTAAGGACTGTTGAATTAATAAGATGGTGTGTAATTCTGGTTTCAGTTTTGGTGTGGTCTGTGAGCATTTTCACCAGTAGAAGGCGATAGTAAGATGACTCAGGCTAGAAAGGATAAAAGCATGCTAAAGAAACTTAGAAGTGTTGAGTTTGCAGGCCAGTCCGCTAATGTGTAATTTTGTTCACTCAATGAGGAATAGTCATTATAACCAGCAGCCTTCATTGAGAACTTAGTTTACTTTCTAGCTGGGACCTTTCTGATCCCTTTGCTCACGTTAGCTCATGTAGCCCTCACAACAGCCCCTTAAGGAACGTGGCACAGATATGCCCATTCTCATTACATGGATGAGAAAACTGAATTGCAAAGACTTTAACCTACTCAAGATCTCAAGTCAACAAGGGGCAGAGGGAAGGTTTGAACCCAGGCAGTTTGACTGCAGAATCCGGTCTCTGCCGGTACAGAGGGTTGTTGATCCCAGGACCCTCTGAGGGCAGGCACCAGGCTGGTTGGTGGGGGTGCACTGTGGCAAAATCCCTGCTTCCTTGGCCTTGTGGAGCTTATAGTAGTGGGAGAATTGGTTGTCCATTAAACATTTACTGAACCAAATGCAAATGTGCAATCTCAGCCAAGTGTTCCAGGAAGAAGTACGTAGGAGCTTGGGCCTCATCAGGGGCCTCAGTGACAGGCGTTTGCTGTGAGGTCTAAAGCATGAGTAGAAGTGAACCAGGGGATCAAAGAAAACAAGAGTGAACGGCCAGCACGTGTGAAGGCTTGTCACAGGGAGGAGCTTGGTGAGAGTGAGGGGTGGAAGGAAGGCTGAGGTGTCTGGAACTGGAGCAGTGAGGAGGACCGTGGCGCATGACGAGCTTAGAGAGGAAGGAGGGTTCAGGCCAAAGAGTATGCAGGCTGTGTTGGGGAGTTTTGATGTTATCTTTAAAGCAAGTGGGAGTTTTATGGGAGAGACATCATGACAGAATTAGTGTTGGGAAGACCCTTTGGCCACAGTGTGGAAGACAGATAAGGGGACTAGAGTAGAAAGGAGGAACCAGTTAGGAGGCAGTTGGAGGAGGGTAGGTGAGAGATGGTGGCTGTTTGGAGTACAGCGTTTTGGTGGAGGGAGAGCAGTGAAGGGATTTGAGAGCTGCAGGGACTGGATGGCAGGGACAGGAGAAGGAAGGGTTAAGGATAAGCTTTTGTTCTAATTATGCAACTGGATGGATGATGGCCTATTTATGAGTCAGAGAACCGGGTACTGACAAGAAAACCATGGCTTTAATTTTGGACTTATTGAGTTGGAGGTGTTACTGTCAAATAGGCAAGGACAGAGCTGGCTTGAGATAGACACTCCTGCATCATTGGCACAAAGGTGATAATGAAAGCCTGGAGTAGATGATGGTGTTGAGGGAGAAAGTGGAGGGTGACAAGAGGAGAGGGTCTAGCATAGAGCTTTGCGATTCTCTAAAACTTCAATCCCTGGTGGAAGACGGTGAACCTGCAAAGGGGGCAGAGGGGCAGGAGGAAAACCAGGAGAAAGCTGTATCACCAAAGGGAAGCAAGTGCTTTAAGAAGAAGGGAGTGTTCGAGAGCATCAAATGCTGTTGAGAGGCCAAGCAAGATGAGACTGAAAAATGCTCATTGTGTTGAGCACCACAGAGGTCACTGTGACTTTAGAGAGCCACTGTGTGGTGTGGCGGAACGGGAAGGCCGATAGTGGAGGAGGTTAAGAATAAGTGGGCAGTGAACATGTAAAGACCAGAGTATGGACAACTTTAAGAATTTTGGCTGTGAAGGGCAGGAGAGAGAGAGAAGTAGGTAGGGGAAGGAGGAGTGAGTAAAGTGATTTGGTTTTGCTGAGGGGTTTTTTGTTTATTTATTTTTAATTTTTAAAAATTGAAGTATAGTTGATTTACAATGTTATATCAATTTCTGGTGTACAGCATAATATTTCAGTCATACGTATATTCTTTTTCATTATAGGTTATTATAAGCTATTGAATATAGTTTCCCATGCTATAAAATAGGACCTTGTTGTTTATCTGTTTTATATGTAATAGTTTGTGTCTGCTAATCCCAAACTCCTAATTTATCCCTCCCCACCCTTTAACCTTTGGTAAGCATAAATTTGTTTTCTGTTTGTGAGTCTTTTTCTGTTTGGTAAATAAGTTCATTTGTGTCATTTTTTTTTTTAGATTTCACGTATAAGTGATATCATATGATATTTGTCTTTCTCTGACTTACTTCACTTAGTATGATAATCTCCAGGTCCATCCATGTTACCGCAAAGAAGACTCTAATTCAAAAAGTATATGCACCCCATTGTTCAGAGCAGCACTATTATAATAGCCAAGACATGGAAGCAACCTAAATATCTATTGACAGATGACTGGATAAAAAAGCTATGGTGTGTACACACACACACACACACATATATACACACAGGAATACTACACAGCCACAAAAAAGGTTTTGCTGTTGGTTTAATGGGAAAGACTTGAGCATAGTTTAAAGTCTATGGGCGGGCTCCCTTCAGCATTGAATACACAGAAGAGAGGGGGAAACTGATACTGTTTAGATCCTGAGAAGGGCTTAATGGAAGCTATCCTAATAGAAGTGGGTGGATCAGCCATTGACAGGAAGAGAAATACCACATCTGGCCCTTTGGGAGAGGATGTGGTTAAGATGTGTGCCTGTGGAGGAAGTTTTGTATTGGTGTCAGGAGGATGGGGGAGTTTAAATGGATGACTCTGAGATGTATCCAAAAATTATGAAACAAGAGTGTCTAATGAGAGTGAGGTGTGAAGGAAAACACTGAGGTTTGGGAGGGACTGAAGGAGGTTTGAAATAGTTGTTTTGAACCACGAGAGAGAGAAAACCAATGGAGAATCCTAAGGGAATCCCAGACAATTTGGGAGTAGGCCATCAGGAATTTAGAGTTAAGCCAGCACACCGTTTTGTGACTTTCTCCAGTTATACTTGATTACACACCTAAAATCTGGGGTCAGCCACTTCCATTTGCTCGGGCTGCTGTAACACAGTACCACAGACTGGGTGGCTTAAACAATGGAAATTTCTCTTCTGTCAGCTCTGGAGGCCAGAAATCCAAGACCAAGGTGTCAGTAGTGTTGGTTTTTTCTGAGTTCTGTGAGGGACGGATGTGTTCCAGGCCTGTCTCCTTGGCCTGTAGATGGCCGTCTTCTCCCTGTGTCTGCACATGTCTTCCCTCTCTGCGTGTCTGTGTCCAGATTTCCTCTTCTTACAAGGACCCCAGTCATACTGGGTTAGGGCCCACTCTAATAGTCTCACTTTAACCTAATCACCTCTGTAAAGACACTATCTCCATATATGGTTACATTCTGAGGTACTGGGGGTTAGGACTTTAATATATACATTTCTTCAGGGGAGGTACAATTCAGCCCATAACATGCACATAAACTGAAGCTTTCAGCTAAGAAAATAAAAAGAAAAATTGTACTGATATTAATAAAGGAAAGGGAGCTGAGATGGGGAGTCAGTTTATGATGGAAGACAGACAGAAAGGAAGGGAACCGACCACTGAGGATGTCCAGGATGAGATGTCCAAATGCCCTATTTGTTGACTGGCTAGTAATACTGCAAGTTTTGAAGAAGATAATGCAGTGGGAAACACACTACTCTTGAAACGATAGAATACCCAGGAAAGTCTATCCTGAACATTATGGTGACATGATATACCATGGGTCTCCAGTCATTAGTATATAAGAAAGATGAGAGAGACAGATAGACAGATACACACACACACACACACACACACACACACACACACGCACACACACATCCCAACACCACTGTGGCCACAATTAGAGTCCAGTGGATCATTTTTTACCCTGTGCCTCTTGACGTTACATTCTCAGTTTTACTTCTCTTTCAGTATGCCTGGGATACAAATGAAGAATATCTCTTCAAAGCAATGGTGGCTTTCTCCATGAGAAAAGTTCCTAACAGAGA
This sequence comes from Camelus ferus, assembly GCF_009834535.1. NCBI lineage: Eukaryota > Metazoa > Chordata > Mammalia > Artiodactyla > Camelidae > Camelus > Camelus ferus. The sequence goes on from NC_045732.1 coordinate 18,109,707, forward strand.
AACAACTGAGTAAGTAAACAATGGAAAGTCTTAATTGATTATTGGCAGTATTATTTGAGGCAGTACATTAAGTCAAAGCTCAATCTTGAAAATAATTTATCAATCTCATTTTTAAGGGATCCACATTCGAATTTAACATTTAAAAATTTTTTTATAATGTTCACCTTATGGTTATATCATCTTCTGAAACAGTGCTCTTCGTTCAATAGGCACTGTGAAGATAAATATAAAAAATGTGTATTTACATGTCATAAGCTTTCTACATTTTTATTTTACACAAATTCCTCTTATACATAGATACATAGATACATAGATAAGATAGAAAGAGAAGAATTCTTTTCTCATTGTATTGGTCTGCTCGGGCTGCCATAACAAAATACCACAGACTAGAGGGCTTAAACAACAGAAATTTGTTTCTGGAGGCAGTTCTGGAGGCTGGGAAGTTGAAGATCAAGATGCTGGCAAGGTAGGTTTCATTCTGAAGCCTCTTCTTTCAGCTTGCAGGTGCCACCAAGTTGTTGTGTGCTCACGTGATCTCTTTGTTGAGGGAGAGGCAGCTGGGGAGAATGAGCATTATGGTCTCTCTTTGTATGAAGGCACTAATCCTATCTGTCAGGGCTCCACCACAATGACCTCATTTAACTGTAATTATCTCTTACAGGCCCTGTGTCCAAATACAGTCAGATTTGGGGTTAGAGCTTCAACAGATGAACTTGGGTGGGAAGGGAATAAATAAGTCCATAGCACTCATTTTGAAAATAACTTAAATATGTATGAGTTCGTCCCACTGTTGGTACCTATCATAGCACTGCATTTATTTTCTTAAAAGCTTTAGGACAATTTTGAATAGTTAGACACTTTTATCTGTTCCTTCAGAGGAACCTTCCCTATTTGGGATGTTTCCTTCCATCTGTATTCATGATTAGGGTAACGCTCCTGCTTTCTCTCTACTCTCCACCATCACTCTTCCTCTCTGGAGGTGAAATGGTGGATCTGATAGGTGAGCGGGAAGAAGAAACTGGTTCCCTTTCTCTGAGGAGCCGGCCTGCCCTCCGACAGCAGACCTGTTTCCATGCTTCTCCCCACGCTAAGCGCACGGTCAGGGCCTGTGTGGGCAGGCTCACACATCTGCCCAGCCCTGCGTGCTGTCTGCAGCTTCTGACTGCTTAGGTTGGTAGGTGCCAGATCATAAGGTGTTAAATAGCTTCATGTTACCACAGTGTCTGGTGGTACCTGCCTCAGTTTAACTCTTCCTGGGTCACTACAGATGACTTTTTAAATGTTGAAAGTAGTATCTTGGGAAATATGAACTTAAACTTCAGTCTGTTTTTCCCATTAAACTGAGATTTTACCTGCCTAGTTTACTCAAATATTGGCTTTTGGGGATAATTTATCATATTCAGCTGGGGGGATAGAAGTGTGACCCAGGCACAGTGTTGTGTTTCTGAGTTAAATGGTGGGGGGCATGGAATGGGTTTCTTCCTCTAAATATGCAGGGATAAGTCTTGTGATCTGAGAAGGAACAACACGCTGTTGTATCCATGGTAAGGGGATTAACGGTCTTGTGCTTGTAAAAGAGCAGCCCGGCCCCTTTTTAGTCCTTTGATTTCCAGTAACAAGAGCCTGATTCTTCCCTCCCCTGGGAGGCAGTTGGCCCTGTCTGGCGCCAGGGATGGGAAACGGGAAACGGCCCGGGAGCCAGTTCTGAGAGAATTACCTTCAGACCAGGGTTCCCCACACTCGAGGAAAGGAGGTGGACATTTTTGCCCTTTTACCGATTTGCTGACAGCAATTTGTATGTGCATAAATATTGTTCCTTTGTAAAGTAGTCAGACAAAATTATTATTCAAGTGAATTCAAAGAATTCCAACAGACCCATCTATATTTACAAATCTTGAAAATATAGGATTTCTCTTCAAGTCGTGCTAATGGCATTTCAGTTTATTTATTTCCATTGAGGCAAAATTGACATACCACATCATATTAGTTTCAGGAGAACAACAAAATGATTTGCTATTGTTATATACTGTGAAATGATCACCACAGTACTTCTAGTTAACATCCTTCACCATACATTGTAACAGATTCTTTTTTCTTATGAAGAGAACTTTTAAAATTTAGGCATTTTAGTTTCTTTCTTACATCAAAACATTCTTTCAAAAGACATGGTTGGTTCAATAAGTGTTGGTGGCTGATAAATTTCCCATTTTGTGCAGATCTTAGTGGCTTTCAGTGAGGTCACATTTGGAAGAAAGACCATGGAAGAAGTCATGCTAGTTGTGCATAATCTATAAATGGGAGGAATTTGCACCTTTTGGGCGCTAAGTAAATTAACTACTGAAATCTGTACAGTCCATCTTCGTGTAACTTCCTGTAGCACCAACTTTCCTTACATGTACACCTTTGCTTGGCTACCCCTAGCTACACTATATTCAGACGTCTTCTTATACTGGAGAGTTTTCTGTGTTGTTACGTTGTCTGAGTATTTCTGATTGGGAAACAAAGTTTTAGGGAAGTCGTCTCCCTCCTTTCCTGCCTCTCTTTTCTATTATTGCAGCGCTGGCCCAATTTACTTCGTCAGTTTGACTCTTTTGGAATAATGTAGAAACAGTGAGTAAAATCAATGGAGTTCATTACTCCATTTTGTTAATTCATTCATCCATCCATTCTTCTCACAATCCCTTACTGAGGGCGCACAAGGGCCACACTTCAGGAACACAGGGGCTCACAGTGCAGGTCAGACTTGAGCCGTGCCCTGAAGCCCCAGGGCCCGGAGATTCTTGTGTTGCAGATGGACAGAGTGTTTGATAGTCTCCCAGGTGACGCTCAGCTGATAAAACTTAAAAGGCTGTTCTAAGCTTGAAGACTGTGAAGTCCTACTCAAGGCAGGGATCAGAGCCCCTCCTGACAAAGACTGTGGACAAGCCACGTGAAACCCAGAAGCCCTTTGCCCTCCCCACTGTCCTGGGTCTATTCTCAGACGAGGCATGGAGGCCTGAGGGAAGATGCTGGCATCTCGGGAGTTTTGCTTGCATTTGGGCTTCAATCTTCTGGTGAGCTCAGAGGCTGTGACCTTGATCTTCAGGGGTCTTAACGGCACTAAACTTCTAGACCTGGCACTTATGGGCAGGGCCATGGAATCTAAAAGCCCTTGCAGTAGGGCTCTTTTCCTACCCATCCCTGGCCATATTGGCTAATCATTGTTAGTTCTCAGTAAACATTTGTGAGTGAATGAAGCATGCTTAACATCTCGGCTCTGAAACCAGGAGCCTGTCTGTGGGGTACGGTGGACACAAGAAGACAGTGTCCTTCCACCCATTTCTCCCTCTTGTCGCAGCTTAGTCCCCTGGGTGGGTATTCTCCCGGTGACCGTGGCGGGAACGGCCATGGTAGGAGTAGCTCCCCACTGCCTGGGTTTTACCTCTTGTTGGACCTCGGTTTCTTACTCTTGTGGTAGCCAAGACATCAGTTCATTTCTCAAAGCACCATCCAAACAAGGAGAAAGCTGCAGCACCCAAGGGTGTCTCCATCTTCTTCTGCAGCCTTTGCCTTGCAGCTGTCTCCAGAAGCAGGGTGTGCTTGTCCCTGGCCCCTTCCTCACACCCTTGCTACTATAGGAAGTGGGCTTACCCGTTCCTAGTTCAACTGCCTACATCTGAACAAAATGTAAACACATCTCTGTGATTACATTTCTACAGGTGATGTTTGTAGAGGACAAGTTTACTCTTTTGTTTGCTTAAAATCTTAGACGTGACTCTTCTTGACCGAGTCATCATGTAGGACGGATACTAGTATTCTTCTATTGAGGAAAACCCTGAGCAGCTAAGACTATGCACCTTTTTTGCTAACATGAATCTTGGAGAAATGATGGAAATGGTGCTTCTTAAGACACCAGTAGAATGAGAGATACCCTGATAAATACTCAATACATTTGAATACATAACATAACTAATTTTTTAAAATTTGACATAATTATTAAGACCAGCATTATGCTGATGGATGCCAGTATCTTACAGTTTAATACAGCTTTCTTATCTTCAAAGTACATTTGTATTTGTGATATATTATCAATGAAGCCAGTAAGAACTATTATTGACCCATTGCCTTTTTTTTAAATTGAAGTACAGTCAGTTACAATGTGTCAGTTTCTGGTGTACAGCACAATGTCCCAGCCATGAGTATATATACATACATTCGTTTTCATATTTTTCCATTAAAGATTATTATGAGATATTGAATATAGCTCCCTGTGATATACGGAAGAAGTTTGTTTTTTTAATCTATTTTTATATATAAGGTTAACATTTGCAGATCTCAAACTCCCTAATTTATCCCTTCCTACCCCCTTTCCCCAGTAACCATAAGATTGTTTACTATGTCTGCAAGTCTGTTTTCCTGTTTTGTAGATGAGTTCACTAGTGTCCTTTTTTTTCCTTTCTTTAGATTCCACATATGAGTGATCTCATATGGTATTTTTCTTTCTCTTTCTGGCTTACTTCACTTAGAATGATGATCTCTAGGACCATCCATGTTGCTGCAAATGGCATTTTATTCTTTTTATGGCTGAATAGTATTCCATTGTATAAATATACCACAACTTCTTTATCCAGTCATCTGTTGATGGACATTTAGGCTGTTTCCATGTCTTGACTATTGTATACAGTGCTGCTATGAACATTGGGGTGCATGTGTCTTTTTGAATTAGAGTTTCTCCTGGGTATACGCCCAGGAATAGGATTGCTGGATCATATGGTAGATCTATTTTTAGTGTTTTGAGGAATCTCCATACTGTTTCCCATAATGGCTACACCAAACCACATTCCCACCAGCAGTGCAGGAGGGCTCCCTTTCTCCACACCCTCTCCAACATTTATCATTTGTGGACTTTTGAATGATGGTCGTTCTGACCGGTGTGAGGTGATACCTCATTGTAGTTTTGATTTGCATTTCTCTGATCATTAGCAATACTGAGCATTTTTTCATGTGCCTACCGGCCACTTGTATGTCTTTGTTGGATAATTGCTTGTTTAGGTCTTCTGCCTGTTTTTGGATTCGGTTGTTTGTTTTCTTATAGAGCATTTTGTTATGTCCAGGAAACTTTAAAAATAACTGCTTTGCTCCTGTATTTCTGTGTATGTGTGTGTGTGTTCGTATAAATCTGAAATATATATATTATATACATATGCATTTACAAAAGAATTGCAGAGATAACACAGAGAGATTCTGTGTGCCAGCAGTCATCGACCTGCAGGGGTTTTGTCCTCCCACCACTCCCGAGGATATGTGGAAATGTCGGGACGCATTTTGGTTTTCACAGTGGGATGTACTATTGGCATCTAGTGTGTGGAAGCTAGGGAGGCTGCTACACTTGCTACAGAAGAATAGAAAACCTCCCACAAGCCAGGGTTATCCAGCCTAAAATGGTAATCGTGATGAGGCTGCGAAACTCTGCTCTAGACCCATCACCTGCTTCCTAATGCCGTTCTGTTAAATAACCATGATCGATACATCGAAATTAAGAGGTTAACATTGGTTCAATACTATTAAACTATGGAACTTTTTGATCTCCTTTTTAAAAGACCTATGTCCTTTTTCTGTTCCAAAACCTACTCCATTTTAGTCTGATCCAGTCTGTGACAGTTTCTGCAACTTCCTTTGTTTTTGATGACCCTGCTCTGCCTGTTGTTCATGACCTTGACACTTTTGAAGACGTTTCTAGGTGTGCCTCACCTGTGTATGGTACTGACCTCATGCCCATAGCATGTGCAGGTAGCATATAGAAATGTAGTGTGTTGTGGGGTTATATCTCTGACTGAGGGTGCCGTGGCATTTACAGGGAGGCGATGAGAGATAATCACGTGATGCTAAGCTCAGGAGAGTCCCACGTAACAAGGACTTTCCTACTCATAATGCCAACAGTACCCCCATTGACACATTAAGCCCTTTCTAGTAACTCATGTAGAGTGAGATGCCTTGTCTCAAGTCTAGCAAGTGGTAGGTAGTAGACTTCAAAACAGAAGCTTGATTTTTAGAGTTTTAGTCTAGGGCTTGTTATATCCAACAGTAACTGTCTCTATTGAAATGTTGGGTTGAGTATGTTCAGCAACAATTTTAATACTTTGGAACTCTTTATTTCTAAGTGGGTAAAATATTTTCATTTTATTTGCCAAGGTGCCACGGTAAAGTGTGAGTTGCCACCCAATGGAAACAGAGTGAAGAACTTGAATCGTAGTAAGGGACAGCGGAGCTCCATGGTGATGGGGAGAGGAAAGCATTTGGGGCCGCAGTGTGTTGATGGAGTTGTGTGCATCCGTCCTCCAGCTCTGTTTTCCTTCCTAGAGCATCTCCCCACCTGCCAGTGTGTGTATTTGTTTATTTAGGTATTGACCTTCTGTCTCCGCCCCCCTCAGAAAGCATGCTCCAAGGGAGGGAGAAGGGACTTTGCTTTGTTTACAGCTTATTCTCTGAGTCTCTAAAGAGGGGTGCCATGAAATTCATGTTTGAACAGCATTTAGAGAGGCTTTCGATGGAAAGAACAATACAGGCAAAGCGTCCAGATGATCTCTTACCTGGTTTCTGGCTTCCTCTGTTATGCCAGCAGTGTCACTTTGTATTTGCCTAATTTCTATACATGCCTTGTGCTATCCGTAATATGCCCCTTCCCATCTTCTTCATTCAACAGTGTAGTTTTGAGATTTGCCCTTTTATAAAAGAGAAAGTGTAACTCTAGATCAGTAGTTTTCCCCCCGGGGTGGTTTTTGTCCTTCAGAGGTTATTTGAAAACGGCTGGAGACTTTTTGATCATCGCTTCCCGGAGGTGGCCCTGATGCTGTCTAGTCAGTAGAGGCCGGGTTTGCTGCTCAACATCCCTCAGTGCTCAGGGCATCCCCGACGTAGAATTATCTGGCCCAAAGCTAATTGTAGAGAAACCCCGGGCTCTGTCTTTCCTTTAATCTGTGGATTAGTTTACCCTGGATAGCACACACCTCATTACTTTATCCCTTCCCGTACTGGTGGACATTTGGTTTGTTCCAGTCCTCTGCTCTGACAAAGGGTGTTATCAAGAACATCCTCAGTAATCGGTGCGTGTGTTGTGTGTGTGTGTGTGTGTGTGTGTGTTTGTGTTAGTGTGTGTTTGTGACAGCCACACTCTGTTCTAGCAAACACTTCCAGATGCTGTTCCCAAAGAGCCGAGCCCATTAACACCCACGGCACAGCCTAGAAACCCAATTCTCTGCATCTTTACCAGCACTCGATACTATTTAACTTTTTACTTTTCGCCAAGCTGAAGAGGTAAAATGAGTAGCTCATTTTAAAAAATCCGTATTGTCTGGTTATTGATAAGGCCAAAAACATGAGTCGTTCACAGCCAACAGCTTTCTACGAAACGGGGGAAGTGTTTTTGCCAAGCACACACCACCTTGTTTTGTTCATCTGTCTTTGAAAACCGCACATTTTGGAAGACCAAGCTTGACTGTTTCTGCCAGTAGAGGGCACTGTCCTTCAGTGGTTCTGCACCCGTGTCATTCTGCACCTCCTCACCCCCCCCCCCCCCAATATCTGGCAATGACTGGAAATGTGTTTTATTGTCACCATGTGGGTGTCTCCTGGCACCCAGAGCATAGAAACCCGGGATTCTGCTAAAACCCTACAATGCAGAAGGCAGCACGTAACAAACAATTACCTGGCCCCTGCTGTGCCAGGGTGGAGAAACCATGGTGTGGACCAAATCCTACTATTTGAACCTTTGAAAGAAAGACAATGACAATCTCTAGGCTAATAAAACAATTTTTATTACTTAAACAAAGAACAACCTTTAAACTCTAAACTGGGCAGTAAGGGAGAGCATCCCTTCCCGAGAAGGGTGTTCTGGGGAGTAGGCAGGAGGGGCGGGTGGGCAGGAGGAGGCAAAGGGTTGGCTCTCAGCGGTGCTTCCTGAATGCGGGCTCTGCAGGGTGGGAGAGGTGGCTCTGGGCTTGGGGGTCCTGCCCAGGGGAGATGGGCGGGGGGGGGGGTCCGAGGGGGCCGGGGGTAGTCAGGCCCGAGTCAGTGTCCTCCTCTCAGTCGCGGTTTGCACTGGGAGCTGGAGCTTCTCAGAGGCCCAGTCTTGGGCACAAAGGACCGGACGACGCCATCTCTCCACACGGGCTGGAAGGCCGACAGCCTGCGCTTCCGGGCTCTGACTGCTTCTCTTGGGGTCGGGGCTCTCAAACCAGAGCGGCCCGTCGAACTTCCTTTTCCCTTTCTTGCACTGGCTGAGGGCCCTCAGCACGGTCTCCTTGGCGCAGGGGTCGGGCTGCTCCTGGGCGGGGGGACAGCAGTAGATGCTCCCTCTGTGCTGAGGCGGGGCGATTTTGATGGTCACCAGGCTCCGGCTGCGGCGGGGGGTTCCGGGCGGCCCACGGGTAACTCCTGCGACGGCCGAGAAGATCCAGCCCCACGGCGGTGCGGAGGGGCGGCCCGCTGGGAAAGCGCCTCCAGGCCTCGGGCAGCAGGGCCCGGCGGGCCGCGTCGTGGTCGCGGCG